>NW_022146262.1:716549-731093 GCF_002938485.1 Sitophilus oryzae | reverse complement strand
TGTCTTATTTTCCAACTGTTTGTATTCAGAGTATTGATAGTGTTATATATGTTTTTCGTGGATTTCGTATGGATAATTTAAAGTCAGATTAAATTAGTGAAATTTATTTGCAAGAAATAATACTTAAAGAACTAAAACTAATACCGTATGATCAAATAAAAACGGCGTCGGCGATGGCTATGAAATGACAATTTCCCATATAATTTTACATATAAAATGACAGCGATCTTCATTTCATAGCCATCGCTGACGCCGTTTTTATTCGATCATACGGTATTTATCTGTACAATTACTTTTTTACACAGGTTGTCGTATTTTTCTATTGAGAGAAGGTGCTCGTACGTTCGAGATTTCTCCATGTTTCACTGATGGTTCACCATAATATCTTTCTATAATATACATATACTTTTTCAGGATTTTCTCATCTGCATTGAGATGTGTTTGGCCGCTATAGCACATCATTACAGTTTTTCATTCCAACCATACATAAGGCCAGGCACTAGACAACAATCATGTTGCAGTGCGTTTTTGGCAATGTGGGATATATCAGACGTGCACAGAGACATTCAGGAACATATTGGTATAGTTCGTAAGTACTTTTTTTCTCAAGGTTATACCGGGTGCGTATCAAAAGTGGCTCACACCCTATAACTTTTTTATTTTTTCAGATAAAAAAACGAATTTTGGTATGTTAGTATATGACATAAATTAGGATTGATTGACGTATTTAATTGTTTTTGGTCACTTCCTGTTTCACCGGAAATGAGTACAACTTTTGATTTTTAAATGGCACCCTTAGTATATTTCTACTTTATTCAATAGAAAATGACACTCTGAATAGAATGACATATCATATGTCAACTTTTGACATTTCCGTATATGGTTTATTTGAAATTGTAACATGCGGTTTATAACGACAATTTGACTCGAAATACCAATACCAAGTACCAAATTATTTGTAAAAAATGCTTTTTACAAATATGCTAATGAGCCATACTTGTTTCATTTGAAATAATTGAGATATGATTAAAAATACGATTTGAACATCTTTTAACCAGCCAGGACAAGACACGAAAAATATTAGACTATCAAAACTATTTTTCCAATGCTCCTTGAATAAAAATTAGTGTTTTTAACACAGCCACGGCACTGTAGATTGTAATTTAAAATACGATTTTTTAAGCGAAAGTGTCAAAATAAAGTAGAGATATACCGATGCGACGGTGCCATTTAAAAATCAAAAGTTGTAGTCATTTCCGGTGAAACAGGAAGTGACCAAAAACAATGGAATACGTCAATCAATACTAATTTATGTCATATACTAGCATACTAAATCTCATTTTTTTTATCTGAAAAAATAAAGTCATAGGGGTGAGCCACTTTTGAGACGCACCCGGTATTGTGGTCAAATTTTATAGGGATGATAGGGATTCTCTAGTATACAGATTGAATTTATTTCAGCATATAAAGACGTGTTCTCACCTATTATTCTCACTCAGCACTAGCGCAGTCTGACTTCAGTTCAAATAATGAACGCATGAACACACATTTCATACATGATTAGTATATTCATACTTTCAGTGAAAGTGAAAGCTAGTTCTACTTTTGTCCACTGGTTATAATTTTGCACATATTTTTTGTTTACGAGATCAACAAAAGATGTCTAAACCAACCATTAATATAAATATCATGAATAAAATATAAAATCGTATGTAGGTAATGCCTCGCATAAGATTTTATATTTTATTGATGAGCGCTAACTCAATTTTTATATTCCAACATACTTATCATTAATTATGCCTACCCCGTGTATTGACCCATAATTAATAAGAATCCTGATGATTTCGTCCATTTAGAGGCATCGGTTTGAAACGTCGAGGGCGTCAGTCTGTAGCCCGTCACCAATTATGCCGAAATCGACCCACACTTTTCTTCAATATCAAATCCTTAGTCCCACCCTGTGGAGATGTAAACGAAACGTCGTATCCAACGTTGTAGGGTGGGACCGTGTGCACCGTCGCTCACATAGTCTACCCATCAAATTTGGTCGCGATCGGACGACATCAACTTTTGACGTTTCTTACATCAAAACTAACTGTCACAGTGACACGTATTGTACACGGTCAAGTTCGCCTTGGACCTATCTATCGACATATTAAATTTTATTTAAATCGGATGATTTTTTTGACATTGACGATGGGGTTTCATAGTGCACGATTTCAGGTTTCATAGTTCTTCGAGCCCCATCTACATTCTGAGTTTCAGCCCCTTAGCTCACATAGGACCCGAGTTACGACGCTCCAAAGACCCACATTAAATTGTACGATTTTTTCGTCATTGATGATGGGGTTTCATAGTGCACGAAACGTCTTCAAAACATCATGAATCGATGGAGCTTTTTGAGTCCCATCTACATTCAGAGTTCCAGCCCCCAGGTAACAGAGGGTCCGAGTTACGACGCTCCAAGATCGTTACCACTTTTCCTCTCGCGTCTCGTGTCTCATGGCCGTGTCACGACCTTCAATTTTTACTCCCAGCGCGCGTAAAGAAGTTTCATTTAAAAAATGTATATAGGTAACGTTCTCGTTTGTTCTTATACATACCTGTTTGTGTTCAATATTCCCTTGTCATTAATGGAAATGTTCTCTCTTTTAGTACACTATTTATAAAGTCTGAGCTTTACTTTATCCGAGCGTTGTAATGCAACGTGTTACAAAACAAAACGAGCTAAAGAGCCGGGAAACAATCGCCTAACCGAGCGGTTCGCAAACAACAACGGTGCTCCACTCGACTGTCGGTCTTTTAGCGAATCTCTTTGATTGTTATATTACAAGTCAATACAAGTTCGGCGAACATCCGTTTTTCAATCATGTTTCTAGTAGATATCGTGGCTTTGACTGTGATTAAAGGTGCTTGTGTTAATTGGCGGTATAAGCAACATAATAAATAGCTAAAAAGTTTGAATAAACGAACCATTCCCAATTTTTATACAGGTTGTTTCGAAAAACATGTATTATCTCTCGTGGGTAGGTTCCTTATGTAAAAATAATATTTATTTTTCATAACATAGACCAGATTCTCCTTCGTTTCGTAGCTACAAGTGCTTAAAGTTTTAATTTTTTTTATTTATTATAATTTTCCTCCAAAGACTTTTAGCGATTCGAATTAAATTTTGAGGATAAAAGTTACTATGTTACTTAGCGGAACATATTTTAATGCTAAATAAGTGAAATATATTCACCAGGGATGTCCGTATGTGTTGTCAGTGGAATATTTTTCTAAAAAAAAAACATGTGCACCACTGACTTTCACACACACGTTGCACTTTTACTCGCAAAATTTCGTTTGAATGGCCAAAAACATTTGGAAAGAATTTATAATAACTTGTCAAAAAATTGAGACTTTAACCCCCTGTAGCTACCAAACGAGGCAGAATTGGACCTCTACTATGACCTATGTTGATATGAAAAATAAATCTTATTTTTACATGAGGAATTGACGAGAGATGGCACATATTTTTTGAAGCACCCTGTATAGCTGACATATTTGAAGGGCTGAAAAAAATACTGGAACATAACGAGCTGAGAATTCGAAACGAGATTTTCGTATTTCGGCGCGAGCAGCGAACAAGCGTTACATTACGGCACTCGGCTCGAGACAATGTCCGCCACGTAAATTAGGTATTTTTATCTTTGTTTTACTCATTAAAATACAGACCATGGATTGAGATTGACCAAGCCAGTATATATAGTTTGATTTCAAACCCAGTCACCTCTTAATAACTATGAACTATTTATAGGTTCCTCGATCAGTCGCCGAATTAGGGGAAGGAGTATGTACAGCATACCTAGAGGAACCGACGAATTTTCCAACTTGGTATCGCCCAGAGGAGGACAGAGTGTTCCGGCAAGTTTTTATCAAAGCGAATACGATGACTTTGTAGTGAACTATGGTACCGTCACTTCTAGTCAGCCTGTTCAGATTCATAACACGGACCCAGGTCCGAAACCGATTTGAGACTATATCACGTAATTTTTTACATTTATGTTTATATATTATACCATTTATTAAGTTAAATATTAATTATTAGAACAATCCAAATATAGACTGGTCGTTATTTCAAATACGTAATTAGAGAATTATACATATGTTTATATACAGGGTTTCTACGATGTTCTCTATGGGTATCTCGGAATCTACTGGAGATAGTGAGTTGGTTAAATGGGGAAAGAAATGCAGTTTTGTGGGGTCATAAATATGCGCCTTTTTCAGATTTTTGAAAATTTTCATGGCTTACTAGATATTTCGAAAAAAAATAACAAATTTCGGCTATTTTAAAAATTGTCCCTAATTCCATTATAATCTATTTTAGACAAAAAGTTTTCATATAAAAGTTGTAGATAATCACATCCTTAATAAGATTGTGTCCTCCGTTTTTTTTTTCTAAAGTCTGTCATTTTTGACATATGAGACAAACATGTTTTTTTAAATGGAAACCATAGCTATAGATATAAGCTATAATATGTTTTTTTTTGAAAAATTACCGAGTTATAGCCAATTCTTATCATTTTTAAACAATTTCACTTATTTAGCTATGGAAACAAGTTCAATCGTCGTCGCTCTCAGAAATGTGAAACTGTCATATTCAAACTTTCTAAATTAAAATAAATAAAAATTGTAAATATGAATTTTGCAAATGAAGAAAAGCGTGTAGGATTATTGGTTCAACTTTTCTTGGCCATACATTTTCGAGGATACGTTGACCGGTGAACGTTACGTTTTTTAGGGAATGGTTTTCAAAGACATGTTAAATTTAGATACTCGCGCATCCATAGAGTGGTTCCAACATGACTTTCATTATGATACCCGATACCCCCCCCACAATGAAAGAAATGTTAAAAATTATTTATATCATAATTATAAAAACTCAGGGATAGGAAGAGGTTGACTAATTGCATGGGTTTTCTCGATCACCTGACCTATCCGTTTTAGACTTTTTTTATGCGGTATGGTTAACAAGATTTACAAAAGAACTTATGAATTAAGAGAGACACTCGAAGAGGCGGTACGGGAGAAGTTAATTTAAGTCGACCGGTCGTTCTCTGAGAATAGGTAGTAATTCAGTTGTACAAAGATGTATTTATGTACTCAAAACAATGGCGGATTTTTTGAACATTTTCTAAAATAACTTAAAGTGTATGCAGTGATATTATTTTTTTAAGTTTTAGTTTGTGTAATGTAAATTGAAAAGAACTGTTTAATAATATATTTTGTATTTTTATAAGTTATAAATAACAGAATAAGAATACCATATCAACTAAGTGAAATTAGTCAAGAATAATAAGAATTGGCTGTTACTCAATAATTTTTCAAAAAAAACCTATAGCTTATATCGCTGAAAAGCTTAAAAATGGCGCTTTTTATGAAGTCATGGCCAACTATGGTTTCCACTTAAAAAAACATATATATGTTTGTGTCATATATGTCAGGTCAGAAATGACAGGCTTTAGAAACACAATCGGAGAACACAAACTCATTCGGGATGTGATTATCTACAACTTTTATCTGAAAACTTTTTGTCTAAAATAGATTATAATGGAATTAGGGACAATTTTTAATATAGCCAAAATTTCCACCCTTTCCCCCAAAACCACACCAAAAGACCCCACAAAGCTGCAATTCTTTCCCCATTTAACCGACCCTCTATCTCCAGCAGTTTCCGAGATACCCATAGAGAACATCGCAGGAAACTGACCCTGTATACGTTTATATTTATGATTTATAAATGTCTTATATTTTTTTATTAGCATCATTAACACTCACGGTTATACAGAGTATGTCAAAAAGTTCGCAAAAATACAAGGTGTCCCAATATACAGGGTGTCCTATTATTCTCTGGACATAAAGCTACTACGTATTTTTCAGATCAAAATAAGTTCATTGGACACAATTTATTTCTATACAAAAGTGCTTCGTTTGTCCGTTAGAGGGCAGCAAACTTCAAAAAAATAAAAACATTTTTTAAGATATTTTAAGAACTGTTATTCCGATTTGAATGAGATTTGGGGTGCCTATATTTTGCTAAGCGTTTTAACGTTTGATTTTCACAAAAAATCAAGAAAAAGTATGGGTAGGGTAAAAACTACCACCGCCCCTACATAAATTTTAGTAGAAATTCCACCGACGACTGATTTTTCATTAAAATGGTCCTGCTAGTATTTACTACATTTTTTTTTGTCTCTTGTAAAAAAATCGCCATCGCGCGTACTTTTTGAGAAAAATGTTTTTCCGAAGCTGACTTATAAAAAATACTTTTGGCACACAAGCTATAGTTGGCTATTTAGGGTATTTGCTATATAGGGGTGGGGATATAATTTTCATCCTGGCCGTATTTTTGTGTTTTTGTTAAAGTCAAATTTTAAAGCGCTAGCAAAACATAGGCACTCCACATGTCATTCAAATCGGAATAACGGTTCTTAAAATATCTTAAAAAAATGTATTTATATTTTTTAAGGTTTGATGCCCTCTAGCGGAAAACAAAGCACTTTTGTGTAGAGGTAAATTGTGTCGAATGTAGTGATGGGAATCTACCGGTTCCACATGAGGCGCGTTACAATAGCGACCCGTTCCAGAAATATACCGCGACAAAATATCAGCATTTTGTAATCGAGGTTCCAACTTCCTAAGTGTCGCGTCCTCGCTTATGTAGTATTTCTGGCATTGGTACCAACTTTTATTTTATACTACCTACCTACTCCCACAAACCACTGTCAAAAAAATTCTTTATTGGTGATCGGTTTCGGCAATTTCAGCCATCATCAGACCTTAAAAATAGATATAAACAATAAAACTTATATAAATGTATAAAAGCAAATAAAATTTTCATTTTATTTTATTTGCTTTTACGTTTCATCTTTCAAACAACGTTATTTTATACCATGCTTAGTACATACCAAAAATCGCTATTTCAAAAGTAACGTAGCGACGGCAACGGGAGCACCAACGCCAATAGTAACCGACCCAATCGCTACAGGCGAAAACGAAACCCTATAAGCGCTCCAGCGACTGCAGGAACGAAGTAAGCCGCCTCCGAGGTCGAGCGTCGATAGCCAGTTACAGCAGTTACAGCAGTTACTTCTGTTCGCGACAGGGAACTGAAACTCTAGGAGCGCGACGGCTGGCTGGAGCGAAGTAGGCCGCCGCGCCGCCGAAGTCGAACGTCGATGCCCAGTTACAGCAGTTACGCGTCAGGGAACTACAACTCTAGGAGCGCGACGGCTGAAGCGAACACGTCGCCATCGAGATCGCTCGACGCTACGTACAGTTCCAGTAACTATTGTAGGCGACCGACAAAATCGCGACGGCTGGAGCTAAACACGTCGCTATGCGGTTACTACACTTCAAGCTAACTTCAAGACCGATTATAAATAATTTATTTGCAAATTATAAATAATTTATAATTTTGTCGTCATTATGATTGTCGTTCTTCAGTAACAGGTTCCTCATTCGTTGTGGAGCGCGACACGGCGTTACAAAAAAATACCGCTCCAAAATCGCGTTACTCAAATACCGACACATCACTAGTCGAATGTACTTTATTTTGATTCCAAATATTATGTAGTTCTGTTTCCACGAATATTGAGCAACCCTGTATATAAAAAATTTAAAGAGATTTTTTTCGAATTTGCTTTTACGTCTATGTACCAAAATTCATGAATACACATGAACTACACCAAGAACAAAAAATTAATTTGTACACCATTTTTGTGTGGAAAACCTAAAAAATATTTTTTTTTTCGTAACAATAACATGGCAAGGGAAATCTAATGTTTTTCCTTTATAAATTTATACAGAACAAACTATTCTAGATGAAAAAATAATTTATGGTAGGATTTTCTTTACTATAGTTTATTTAATACGATTATTTTTGAGATGGTACAATTTTCTGAATAAACTTCTAAAATATTCAACAATTTCTGAATAATCTTCTGAAGAATATCAAAAAGCATATTTTTTTAGTACTTGTATATTTATGAAACTTCTAAAAGATAATCCTTTTCTTATCATGGCTGGCTAATTTTAAAATTTTACCCTTTAAATATAAAACTAGGTTGATTACCAAAAGGAGGTAAGGTATCAAAAAGTAATCACAATTCAAAAATATACAGAGATTTTCGAAATTTATTTTTAAAAATTTATTAATGATTAATTTTTTTAAGATCAATGAATAAATATGTTTTCCCCATTTATTTGGCACCCTTTTGGCAAACACTGTATACAAATACTCATTATTATCACTGATTATAGACAATTATGTATATTTTTAAAACATTTTTGGATCGAAAAAGAAACTTATTTTTATGGACACTGTTCAGAAAATTCCCTTGCTTTAATCAATGTATTAAGATACATAATAATATCATCATTAGACCAACGCAAGGTATTATAATTCCTTTATAAATTTATTTTCACTATATGTATATTTATTTTTTATGTTTTATAGAGATTTTTTATATTTTTAATAAATTACACATTAGGTTATTTAAGAATGACTCTGTTATTAAAAAGTTTCTTCAAAATTAACATGCCTATCTTTAGTGATCATTTCTAGTCAACCTGTTCAATTACATACGATTATGGACACAGGTCTAACACTAAAAATTGAGACTTAGATATTCATTTAATGTTTATATAGGTTATAAATTAGGATTTTTTATTATCAGATTATACTGTATGATCGAAAAAAAAACGGCCTCAAAAAAAGTTGGTTTCAAAATGATATAATAGATGACATTCCTCGTATAATTTTACATATAAAAGAGTGACAGTGATCTTCATTTTCGAATTTTTTTTTTCTTTATTTTTTTATATCTGACGCCGTTTTTTTTTCAACCATATTGTATTATTAATATATTCAATATCAATACAGATATAAAGACAAACTGCGTTTTAATGCTATTTAAAATGCATATGTTTATAGATTTGCTTTGATTATATTTTTATGTATATGATTATAAAGAAAAATAAAATTATTCAGTAATATTTGAATTGGATTTTTTCCTAAATTTAAAATATAATTATTTTTCTAAAAAAATCGGCTGGGTGTGCGCGAGGGTGTGCGCAACTGAAACAAAAATCAAAAAAATTGTGTGTGCACTATGTGTGCATATTTGAAGTAAAACTTCTTTTTTCCGTCTGTCCGTCTGAGGATTCCATGTGGGTACCTCTATCCACGTGCCGAGTTTGGTTCCAATCGACCCACAATTAAGAAAAATCCTGATGATTTTGTTCATCTAGAGGCATCGGTTCGAAACGCCGAGGGCGTCTTCCTGTAGCCCGTCACCAATAATGCCGAAATGGACTCACACTTTTCTTCAATATCAAATGCTTAGTCCCACCCTGATGAAAATGTAAACGAAACGTCGTATCCAACTTTGCAGTGTTGGACAGTGTGCACCGTCGCACAGTGTTCAAAATTTGCAAAAAACCGATCGAAATTGAAAATTTTTAGTTTATTTGACAATCGTCAAATTTATGTATATGTTTCTTTACGTCATTTACAACTTTTAACCAAGCATTGATTTAATGGCTTTATCATAACTGAAGATCTTTATGAGCAAAAGCTAAAAAAATAATAATAATTTTATACAGCATATTTTGGCATTAAAATGTTTTCTTTTGCTTCGGCGTTAGCCGCTGCAGGTCGAATTTTTCATGGAAATGTAATTATATCAGGAAAAAGTACATATTTTAAGGATTTAAATAACCTAAATACTATAATGAAGGTCACTTTTCCTTTCAGGTATAATTCGCTGCCTATAACCCAATACAGTTTTTGAAGAAATGTCATTTTATTAGCCTTTTATGTTTATTGCTAGTCCTTGCTCATCAATAAATTATACATTAAATAAAAGCCTATAATCTAAGGAATTTAGGAACATTTTGCTTTACCTGCGCAAAGGTGCGCATCAGGCTGCAATATGGATTCATTTGCACTGAGTTCCAAACATGTTTACACGTGCCCGGGCGGCCATTATTTAGTTTTTTATTATATGGTGTTCAGTGTAGTCATAAGTTTAGTTTGTGTTATTTTGCAGTGTTGTAAGTCAAGAAATATATTGTTTTAAAGTGTGTGGGTTTATTTTTGGCATTTGTTCATGATAGCAATTACACGTCTGCATCTACATGAGAAAATGATGGAAATACCTGGCCAAAATTTCTCTGTGAAGAAAATTCATATTTTGGACTTTTTAAAAGATTATTTTGAAACAAACGGAGATGAAATTGCAACTAACGCTCTCAATAACTTCATGAGACAATATTTAACAAAATGGAAAGCTGCTGGATGGAAATACAGAAATTTATTGTCTAGGTATGCAGATTGGCTAGAGGTTGATGTTATTTTTCCCGATGAAGTGTTTCGTTGTCAACGACAACTTGCGGTTTCTGGTTATTCTGCATCTACAAGTATATATTATTATAGCAGGTCGGCCGTCAAAAACATTTGTAGAAAGTTCGGACGTTAGTAAACGTAGGAAGACTGAGGAAATTCGACGGCAGCCGAGTTATAATTTGCTGCGTCCATGAAATTGCGTGAAGAGGGAAACGTCTCTGCTTCAAAATTGGTAACAGAGGCAACTATGACCAGGCCCACAAGAGCAACTAAAATTCTGGAATGTTGGTAAAAATCTTGTAATGTTCCTCTGTCCCGCTATTCTTTAAGAAGAAGCGTTGTCACTAATTATTTAAAAAAATATGACACTGGATCTATACAAAGATTTAAGACGTGGAGCGAAGGAATTATGGGTTTGATCTCTATCCTCCCTACCATAAAATACTGGAAGTTACACAGCAATTTTATCCAAGTGAGATTTTTATGTCTGACACAAAATGTGAAGTTCCCTTGCAAAACTTTTATACTAGTATTTTTTTGCATTTAGCATTTATATGACTGCTATAGGCTATTTGCAATAAAACATGTCAAAAATTAATGAAAAAGTCGTTTAAATTGGCGCAATAGGATTTACAGTTTGCGCGTAATCAATTTTGATCAAGTTTTCATCAATTTTGAACACTGTGCGTCGCTCACATAGCCTACCCACAAAATTTAGTCGCGATCGGACATCAACTTTTGACGTTTCTTACGTCAAAACTAACTGTCACAGTGACACGTGTCATACACAGTCAAGTTGGCTTTGGTCCACTCAATCGACATAACAAATTTCATTTAAATTGAACCATTTTTTTATTTGATTCATTGATGATGGTGTTTCGTAGTGTAAGATACGTCGTCAAAATATAAAAATGTTGGTTTTTTAGAGTGCAAAAACTTGGTTTCAAAAACCAGTTTTAAACGACCCGCACCCCCATGCTTGGCACCCCCTAGCCCCCCTCAAAACGGCCTCCAATTGCGCCACTGGCAGGAGATCATTGGGAAGAAGGCAGAACTCCTGGCTTAAAAGATCTGCTGAGTTGGATCGATCATTATAGCCAGTTGGATCGGCAACTTCCGAAGGGAGACGGCGACTTTATGCCGGGTCCAGACCAAGGTGATAAAAAGTAAACACGATTTTTGACAAAACAAGACAAACTGTCACAAAAATGGAGACTTTTGACAAGACAAACTTGAGACAAATTGTCCACACTGCAAGGACAAAAGTACAAAAAAGTCAAAAGTTTAGTTGTTGAATGAGTTTTATTAACCATGTGTGATTTTACTGGTCTCCTACTGTTGACAGCACATACCATCCACACTGCGCCGACAATTTGTCGCAAAATATACGAACAAAACATAGACACTTTGATCTGTACCAACTCGAGACGGGACGTTGAAAAGTCTATGAATTTTGAAACAAAACAAAAATGTCGCGGAAATGTATTGAATTTGTCACAACTTTGTCGTAAAACATGTATGTCTCTGTCTTGTCACTGTTTTGTCTGCTTGGTCTGGACCCGGCAAGAAGATATATTATGATAGTGACAGTTTTCGGTCATTTTATTTTAAACATAGTTTGCTTTTTTGTCATTTTTCGTTGGATATACTATAACCAGTTTTTCTATTTTATATACTGCTATTATAGGTTTTATACGAAAACAAATAGTAAATTTGTTAAAATATTCCGATTATTCCGTGTTAAAATATTCCGATTATTCCGAATTCACCTGAAATAAAACATGAATAATCAAATCGCTAATTTTTTTTATAAACATAAATTTATTAAAAATTTGTAGCACATATTACAGTTTGCAAACAATTTACTTGAAAAGTTAACATAGAAATATAATTTATTGATGTATTGATGCATAATATATATAAACAGAGATACAATATAAAAAAAATATCTTATGATAAAAGCGACTAGTTGTAAATAAAAAGTAGTTTTGAAAAATTTAATATATACGGGGTGGCGCGGCGCTCTAACCTAACCTCATTCGCCTGGGTTGATTATACGAAAATGGAAAGGTGTAGAAACAAAATATTTTATGGGTATATGTAGGGAGGCAATGTACACAATTTATAATTATTTTGAAATATACAGGGTGTTTCAGAACTAAGATCCATACCAAAGTTATATTTTTTCTTATGGAACACCCGGTATTTTATTTCGTTTTTGGATTCTTGGGCCTAAAAGAGGCATTTATTATAAGGGTTAAAAATGTTTAAAATTTGGGTTTTGAGATATTTAATAATAGATATTTTTATAATAGATTATCAACACCCTGTACATTACTTTTAAGAATTAATTTTTGTGCTGAGTTTAAAGGTAGAGAACCAAAAAAAAAACAAAAACTTCAGTTATTTGTTATTTCGAATGCACCACTCTCTATTTTTTAAAATAAATCGAAGCAGATTAAAACGCTCTTTTAAACTATATTAGGGTTTCCTATACCTATCTAGCTCTTTATTGAAAATCTGAGCTAGATAGGTATAGGAAACCCTAATATTCTTGAAAGAGTATTTAAATCTGCTTATAGTGTAGTATTTGAAATAACGAAGTTTTTATGCAAAATAAATATTTAAAATAGACCAGCAATTTTTGATAGCCCTGTATACATTAAACGAAGCAATCAAATTTTTCAGTAAAGTTTATTTCTCTGGCTTAAAAGCAGGGTTGGCATGATATATATCAATGATATATATATCGGATATATATCATTGATATATATCATGATATTTATTTACCTTGATATATATCATATTTATAAAAAAATAAAACTCAACAATCAGAAAGAAAAAAACAAAAAAGATAATATTGAGTGGATCTGGGACAATTCAAATGTGCCAAAAACTTTGCCAGAAACAGTATCATTTGATTCTGACGAATCTGACGATGATTTACCATTAATAAAATTAATAAATCAAATATAAATTTGTTTGTTGTTAGTTTTAGAGTATTTGTTTATTTTTTTGAATTTCCGTTTATTTCTTAGAATTGCTGATTATTTTTTAGAATTTCCGTTTATTTTTTAGAAGTTCTGTTTATTTTTTAGAATTTCTGTATATTTTTTATATATTTTTGTTTAAATGTTGTTCATATTATGTACAAAGCGACAATAATTAAGTTGAAATAAAAATATTTGCTTGAGCTCTTCATTTTACTTGATACTAAACGCAGTTTTACATAAAAAATAAAAACAAAAATAAATATCAAAACTTAATATATATCGGATATATATCCGATATTTGATATTTATATAAATATCATATTTGCCAACCCTGCTTAAAAGCACAAGAATTAATTCTGAAAAGTAATGTACAGGGCGTTGATAATCTTTTTTATTATAGCATGTATATTTAAATATCCCAAAAACCAAAGCTTGTAAATATATTTAACCCTTACAATAATGCCTTATTTTGTGTCCAAGGATCCAAAAATGAAATAAAATACCGGGTGTTCCATAACAAAAAATATAACACTCTGGTGTGGATCTTAGTTCTGACATATCCTGTACATTTCAAAATAATTTTAAATTATGCACATTGCCTTTCCACATATACCCATAAAATATTTTGTTTCTACATCTTTCCGTTTTCATATAATCAACCGAGGCGTATGAGATGCGCCATACAGTATATTCTGTTAAAAAAATGTTATCTGAACATTGAAAATAAATGTTACAAACATTTTTCACAACAGAAAAGAACAAACAACATTTTGATATACATAAATATACCATACGATCGAAAAAAAACAGGGTCGGAGTTGGTTAGGAAACGATGATTGTCGTCATTTTATATTTAAGATTGTACGCTGAATCTAATTGATCGTCATTTCCAAGCCAACTTGATACCGCTTTTTTCGACCATACGATATTATCAAACCCTGTTAACAAATCTCATTTCACAAAAAAAAACAATAAATTTATTTTAACACATGCTTTCATTCAGTTCAGTTCCTGATATAATTTGATGATTGGTTTTGATATTATATTATCAAATAATAAGTCGAATAAAATTAAAAACAATAAAGATAACATGCACATAAAATAAAATTTGTATATAAAGTATAAATAAATAAATAAAAATATAAATATGTGTATAAT
>NW_022146262.1:713002-716451 GCF_002938485.1 Sitophilus oryzae | reverse complement strand
AAAGACAATCCAGGGATATATACTGTATATGAACATCCTTAAGATTTTTCTGAGATGCACCAAGAAGAAAAATCGTGGAAAAATGGAATTCCTGTATAAATCAGGAATAACAAAATATAGGCCATCATATCGACTGATTTTCTAAACAAATATCGATATTTTTGAACATTCTTACTTTATAAAATTTTCCAAATAAGTTACAGGTGTGTAACAGGACTAAAAAATAGACAATAGTATCGATATTTTTCTTAAAAACATCGATATTTTTGAACATCTATAAGATTTTTCCGGGATACATCAGGAATAAAAAAATAGGCGATCATATCGATAGATTTTTTAAAAATAAATATCGATATTTTTGAACATCCTTAGATATTCTTGGGATACATCAGGATTGTTTAAAAAGCAATATCGATATTTATCAACACCTTTACTTTGGACACTTTTGTTACATACTTAAGAGGAATGAAAAATGGCAATAGTATCGATATTTTTCTTAAAACCGATACATTATGAAAAAATGGGTATTTTGTTTTAAAAAAATCGACATTTTTGTCCATTCCTACTTCGTCTAATTTTTCCGTCTTCCTGCTGGAATCCTGCGTTTCCCGACGACCGATTCGACCTGCACCTTGGAAAAACATGTTCTAGTGACTTTTCTAGGATACATTAGGAATAACAAAATATAGGCCATCATATCGATATTTTTTTAAAAATAAATATCGATAGTTTTGAACATTCTTACTTTGTACAATTTAACAGGAATAAAAATGGCAATAGTATCGACATTTTTCTGAAAACGATCGATATTTTTGAACATTTTTCCGGGATACACTACGAATAAAAAAATAGTGAAAAAAATCGACATTTTCGGCCATTCCTACTTCGTCTAATTTCCCCGGCTTTTCCCGCCTTTCTGCCTGAGTCCCTCTGCGTTTCCCAACGCTCGAACTCGACCTGCGCCTTGGGAAAACTCGTCCTCGTCACTAGACGCCGCTTTCCACCGTTGGAAATTCCAGTTTCCCGACATCGTTAGCATGAAAACCACATCATTTTCCGTTCGCGCGTTCGAAATAACCTACAGACTGATAAACACCAAGGCGGTTGCGTTCGAGGATCGACAATTTTCATGAGTGGAAATCGTAGTTCTAGCTCAGAGGAAACGCACAATAATGCTTTAGGTAGGATAGGAAAAACAGCCCTGGCTAAAATATCGGTAAGTTGCTGTAATGGTAATTGTGATGTGAGATTGAACAAAAATGTTTATTCTCTTGTTTTGATAGGTACACTGTTTGTTTAAAACATGTGTTTTAAACGTGTTTAAAACACTTGTTTTAAACTTGTTTTGAAACCATGTTTTAAACATGTTTGGTGTGTTCTTTTAATAAGAAAAACTCTTTATTTTTCTGATACAAAAGGAATATAAAACAAAGTAATCGCCTCTACTTAGTGTCTAGAAAAAACAATCGTCCAACTCGTTATAATAGAAAAATACAGGGTGGTCCGAATTGTATTCCGGAAACTTCGGCAGCATATTCTACAGATAAACATAAGTAAAAAAGTTCGTATAAATGTATGTCCTAAAATGCTTAGTTTCGGAGATACAGGGTGTAGAAATTTCATTTTTATTTCGATGTTTTCTAAATAATTTATGAAGTAACGTCCTGGTCTGGGAGTTTTTTGACATGATAAATTTGATTTTGATGTCAATATCACTACTATTTGTAGGGTGCGCCACCTAGATGTGTTTTAATTGTTTTGAAGAGTAATAACTTTTCGTCCGTACCTGTATAAAACTACTGAGTGAAAAAATATACATTTCCGTGATTTTTTTACGTAAAAAATGTCTGTTGGTAAAAAATGCTACGAGCAACTGTTCTCAAAATATTTAGAATGGAACTAGTATACCTGTCATTATTGACAAAAAATAAACACGTTGATGAATAGATAGTTATTTGACTGAAACAATAAATTTGTGCAATTTTTATTTTTTTAAATTAATCATAAATTTTTCTGCGAAATATGATATGATAAAACAGTTTTTGTTGAACTTTTGGCACAAAAACATTTCAAATTTATGATTTCAGTCTAATAACTATTTAGTCAACATGTTTAATTTATGTCAATGACAGGTATTGACAATTACGACTCCAAATATCTCGAGAACCATTACTCGTATCGATTTTTACCAAGAGAACTTTTTTACGTATAAAAAGTCGTAAATGTATATTTTTTTACTCAGTAGTTTTATACAGGTACGGACGAAAAGTTATTACTCTTCAAAACAGTTAAAATACATGTAGGTGGCGCCCCCTACAAATAGGAGTCATGTTGACATGAAAATCAAATTCCTCATGTCAAAAAACTCCTATGCACCAATTTTCAACGAAATATGAACGTTTCTTCATAAATTATTTGGAAAAAATCGAAGATTACAGTTGAGGGTTGGAACCTTTGGTGTTACACAGCAAAATAAAACACCAAATCACCAGAATACACCAAAACACTTTAACTTATAATCATCTGCTGATGATGCTAACATGGTTAGCGAAACGCGCGTCCAGTGTAAAAGTAAAAGTGTTTTGGTGTATTGTGGTGATTTAGTGTTTTATTTTGAAAAAATCGGAATAAAAATGAAACTTCTACACCCTGTATATCCGAAACTAAGCATTTTAGGACATACATTTATACGATCAAAATTCTAAGCAGTAGTTTAGTTACTCCACTTTAAAGTTATCTAAGTATATAAAGTAAAACAAGGAATTTATAAGTATAAATAAAGTATATTTTTTTCAATAGATGGAGAATTAAAAAATTAACATTTTTTTGTATTTAAAGTATTTCAAAATTTTTAACGGTTTCGCAGATATTTGCGGTTTTATATTTCATATGGCATTTTCCACAGTAAATTTTTATCAAAGCCACCCACAGATTCTCGTATTTTACCTTTAAAAGAGCCATATGAAATAATACTGCGTGTATCTGTAAAACCATTAAAAGTTTTGAAATACTTTAAATACAAAAAATGTTAATTCTTTAACTGTCCATCTAATAAAAAAATATACAGGATGTTCCATGAAAGAAAAAACGAAAAAAAAAAAATTATTTGATATTTTAGAGAGTTTGGCGTAGAATTTTGAACACCCTGTATGATTTAAGATTGCGATATGTATAGCAAAGTTAAGTATAGACCATCTAAAGTAAATACCTAATGGCCTACCAGTTTCTAGTTTCTTTAAAAATAGGTTGAAAAATATATATATTTTTTATTTATTTATTATTATCTCTGAAACTATTGAAATGTATTTACTAATATCTTAGGATTATGTAAAGCGATCTGAAAGGAAGCCAAAAACGCAATATTATACAGGGTGTTCCATTTAAAAAAATCATCCCGAATCACTTACTTTTTTGAGCCACTTTGTATAAGTTAAAATATTTTCCTGAAA